>NW_027189444.1:0-40000 GCF_040958095.1 Procambarus clarkii | reverse complement strand
ACTCACTGCCGCTTTCAGGACTTGGCATATGTTGGGTACAAAAAGTCGTAATTTCAAACTGCGAATACTTTTATAGAGCCAGAATTTGGCTCCAAAATATGGCTCAGGCCTCGAAATTGGGATGTTTGGGATATTTTGAAAACTGCAGGGGGGTTTGGGACAAATGTGACCAAACTCTGCTGTCAGTACTTGGCATTTGTTGGGTTTGAAAAGTCGTATTTTCAAACTGCGAATACGTGCAGAGAGCCAGAATTTGGCTCCAAAATATGGCTCTAGCCTCGAAATAGGGATATTTGGGTTATTTTGAAAACTGCAGGGGAGTTTGTGCAAAATGTCACACACTGCCGCTTTCAGGTCTTAGCATATGTTGGGTTTAAAAAGTTGTAATTTCAAACTGCGAATACGTGCAGAGAGCCAGAATTTGGCTCCAAAATATGACTCAGGCGTCGAAATTGAGAAGTTTGGGATATTTTGAAAACTGCAGGGGAGTTTGGGACAAATATGACCAAACACCGCTTTCAGTACTTGGCATATGTTGGGTATAAAAAAGTCACAATTTCAAACTGCGAATACGTGCAGGGAGCAAGAATTCGGCTCCAAAATATGGCTCATGGCTGGAAATTGGGATGTTTTGGATATTTTGAAAATTGCAGGGGGAATTGGGACAAATGTGACCAAACGCCCCTTTTAGTACTTGGCATATGTTGGGTATAAAAAAGTCGTAATTTAAAACAGCGAATACGTGCAGAGAGCCAGACTTTGGCTCCAAAATATGGCTCATGCTTCGAAATTAGGATATTTGGGATATTTCGAAAACTGCAGGGGATTTTGTGCAAAATGTCACTCACTGCCGCTTTCAGGACTTGGCATATGTTGGGTATAAAAAGTCGTAATTTCAAACTGCGAATACGTGCATAGAGCAAGAACATGGCTCCAAAATATGGCTCAGGCCTAGATATTGTGATGTTTGAGATATTTTGAAAACTGCAGGGTAGTTTGGGACAAATATGACCAAACCCCGCTTTCAGTACTTGGCATATGTTGGGTATAAAAAGTCGTAATTTCGAACTGCGAATACGTACAGAGAGCCTGAATTTGGCTCCAAAATATATCTCAGTCCTCGAGATTGGGATGTTTAGGATATTTTGAAAACTGCGGGAAGGTTTGGGACAAATATGACCAAACGCCGCTTTCAGTACTTGGCATATGTTGGGTATAAAAAGTCGTAATTTCAAACTGCGAATACGTACAGAGAGCCTGAATTTGGCTCCAAAATATGTCTCAGGCCTCGAAATTGGGATGTTTGGGATATTTAAAAAACTGCAGGGAGGTTTGGGACAAATGTGACCAAACGCTGCTTTCAGTACTTCGCATATGTTGGGTATAAAAAGTCGTAATTTCAAACTGCGAATACGTGCAGAGAGCCAGAATTTGGCTCCAAAATATGGCTCAGGCCTCGAAATTGGGATGTTTGGGATATTTTGAAAATTGCATTGGGGATTGGGACAAATGTGACCAAATTCCGCTTTCAGTACTTGGCATATGTTGGGTATAAAAAATTCGTAATTTGAAACTGCGAATACGTGCAGAGAGCCAGAATTTGGCTTCAAAATATGGCTCTGGCCTCGAAATTGGGCTATTTGGGATATTTCGAAAACTGCAGGGGATTTTGTGCAAAATGTCACTCACTGCCGCTTTCAGGACTTGGCATATGTTGGGAATAAAAAGTCGTAATTTCAAACTGCGAATACGTGCATAGAGCAAGTAAGTAAGTAATTATCAAAAGAAGGCACCAAACCGGGAAGGCTATGTAGCACCATCAAAAACGCAAAATAATCAGAGGGCGCTAAATATCACCAAGGATGCCAATACGAGAACAAAAACGCATAAGGCGAACGATATCAAAAGTATCCGAGTCACCAAGAATTCTATCGAGGGACAGGTGACCGCGAGGGGCGGTCGGAAAGCAAGACACACGCTCGTCCTGGAAGTCAGGACATTCAAGAAGGACATGCACGACCGTAAGAGGGACAATGCAACTAGGACAATAAGGAGCAGGGCGGCGCTCCATCAAGTGACCATGGGTTAAGCGAGTATGGCCAATACGCAACCTCGCCAGAGCTGTTTCCCACCGCCGGTTACGGTGGAAGGAGGACGGCCACGAGGAAACACAACATTTAAGAGTACGTAGCTTGTTACCAGTAACAGACAACCAAGAAGCCTGCCAACGGGTAAGGACTGAGGAATGGATAACTGGGTAAAAGTCGGAATATGGAATGCCTTTACGAGAGATGGGACAAGAGCGGACAGCTTCCTTAGCGGCAGCATCCGCACGCTCATTTAAAGACACACCAATATGGCTGGGAACCCAACAAAACTCAACCGACTTAAATTTACTGTGAACGAGAAACAGCCAATGCTGGATCTCGACAACTACTGGATGAACCGGATTAAAGGACCCGAGAGCCATGAGGGCACTACGAGAGTCAACAACAACCACAAAGGAAGACTGACAACGAGAAAGCAGGAGACGAAGAGCATAGAGAATAGCATAAAGTTCTGCTGTAAAGATGCTAGTCTCCGGAGGCAAGCGACACATATAAGTGGAATCAGGAAAAACAACAGAGTAGCCAACACCGTCCGCTGACTTAGACCCATCGGTGAAGACAGAAACGGAGCGGGAGTGAGAAGAAAAGTGCTCGAGGAAAAGGCGTTTTAGAACCGTAGGAGGGGTAAAAGCTTTAGTGATACGGGTCAAGGAAGTACAAAACCGCGGAAGAGGGACCCTCCACGGGGGCAAAGAAGGAACAACACGAGGAGAAACATCAGAAATACGAACGGAAAGAGAATCCTGTAGGCGAGATAACCGGACAGAAAGAGGGAGGTGGTGAAGAGGAACAGGAACCGCAGGAGGGGTAAAAGTTAAAGCACGACAGAGGCGAGAGGAAGGATGTTGCAAGGACCGCGCAAGATAGCGAAGACAGTAGCGATCACGGCGGTCCTGGAGAGACAGGAAGCCAGTGTCAACATACAAGCTAAGGACGGGAGTCGAACGAAAGGCACCAGAACTGAGGCGCAACCCAGTATGGTGCAAAGCATCAAGACGGCGAAGAGTAGAAGGAGAAGCAGACGAGTAAGTAGGGCAACCATAATCGAGCTTAGACAGGACGAGAGAGGAATGTAAAGCAAGGAGAGTGCGCCTATCTGCCCCCCAAGTAGTATGGGACAAGACCCGAAGGAGGGTAAGGGCCTTAGAGCACTCAACACGGAGGTAAGAGATATGGGGAGACCAAGACAAACGAGTGTCAAGGAATAACCCCAAAAGCTTCGCGGAATCTTTGTTTTCAAGGGGATGACCATAAAGTGACAAAGAGGGACGAAGAACAACCCGTTTCCGCGTAAAAGTCATGGCACAAGTCTTAGAAGTAGAGAACTTGAAGCCATGACCTGTGGCCCAAGACGACACGGCATCAATTGCAAGTTGAAGCCGGCGTTGAAGGAGAGGCGAATCATCACCCTGACAACAAAGGGTAAGATCATCGACATAGAGAGCGGAGAAGACACCAGAAGGAAGAGAGGAAAGAAGACCATTGAGGGCAACCAGAAAAAGAGTAGTGCTCAGAACACTACCCTGGGGCACACCTTCGTATTGCTGAAAAGAGGGAGAGAGAGCGGTACCAAGGCGCACCCGAAAGGAACGACGAGAGAGGAAGCTGCGGAGAAAGAGAGGGAGATGACCACGAAGGCCAAAAGAATGAAGTTGAGATAGGATATGATAACGCCAAGTGGTGTCGTAAGCCTTTTCTAGGTCAAAAAGGACGGCAACAACGGAGGTCTTCGCAGCAAAAGCAGTACGAATAGACCTCCAAGTTCACCAGGACATCTGTCGTGCTGCGGCACTTGCGGAAACCAAATTGAGAAGGGGAGAGGAGGTGATGGTGTTCCAGGAACCACATCAGACGAACGTTAACCATACGTTCAAAGAGTTTGCAGACACAACTTGTGAGAGCAATAGGGCGAAAGTCCTTAGGGGAAGTACCCAGAGACCCCGGTTTGCGAACAGGGAGGACAACGGCATCGAGCCAGTCCTCAGGGACTGACGACGACTCCCAGATCCGATTATACAGACTCAGTAAATACTGAGACGTGCTCGGAGGGAGATGGCGAAGCATCTCATAATGAATACCATCGGAGCCCGCCGCCGTAGAACCGCAGAGGGCCAGGGCAGAACGAAGTTCAGAGAGAGAGAAGGGATCATTATAGGGAAGCTGAAGATGAGTGCAGAAATCTAAAGGACGAGACTCAAGGACAGGTTTACGAAGAAGGAAAGATTGGGGAAGATGAAGACCAGAGCTAACAGAAGAAAAGTGGGAACCCAGTTCGGAAGCGACCTGCAACGGGTCCGCCACAAGAGTATCATGGAGGTGAAGGACCGGTGAAACATCGGGAACGAACTTACCCGCTATCTTGCGGATACGCTTCCAGATCTGGGATCGAGGGGTCTCGGACGTAATTGTTGAGACATAAGATGCCCAACATTCACGTTTAGCCGTACGGATGGCCCTACGGGCCACCGCACTCGCTTTCCGAAAGAAAAGAAAAGAATCGGTCGTCTGCCTACGGCGGTGCCTCTTCCAGGCTGCACGCTTACAGCGGACAGCCCGAGCACAGTCCGCATTCCACCAGGGAACGCACTTCCGTGGACCCCGAGAGGAAGAGCGAGGAATAGAGCGGAGGGCAGCGTTGAAGACAGTGTCATGAAAAAGGAGGAGAGCGCGAGAGAGAGGCAGAAGGGTGAGGTCAGGGAGAGCAGCACTGAGGGTAAATAGGGTCCAGTCTGCCTTAGCAAACTGCCACCTAGGGAAAGAGAGGGAAGGGCGAAAAGAGAAAAAGGAAACAAGGATGGGGAAATGATCACTTCCATGGAGGTCATCAAGAACCTGCCACGTGAAATCTAAGTAAAGAGAAGAAGAGCAGAGAGAAAGATCAAGACAAGAAAGGGTGCGAGTCCGAGAGTCCAAATGAGTGGGTTCACCAGAATTCAGAAGAGACAGGGAAGAAGAGAGGAGAAACGGCTCAAGGAGGCGACCCCGGGTATTCGTCAGAACGTCACCCCAAAGAGAATGACGACAATTGAAGTCACCCAGCAGGAGCACAGGCTCCGGCAAGGAGTCCAGGAGGTGTTTCAAATCAGGAAGAGAGAGCGGGACACTCGGGGGGAGATAAATGGAACAAACTGTGTACCATTTCCCCACAAAGATACGAGCAGCAGAACAATGGAGAGGCGAAGGAAAAAGTAAAGGAACAAAGGGAACATCAGCCCGAATCAAAAGAGCAGAAGAATTAGAAGCCCCAGCAATGGCTGGGGGGGGGGGGAGAGAAAGGAATAGCCACGAAAACGACCAGGACGAGCACCAAGCGTTGGCTCCTGGAGACAGACACAAAGGGGCGAAAACCGCGAAATCAGAAGTTGGAGTTCGAGGAAATTGGCGTAATAACCTCGAACGTTCCATTGAAGAATGGACAACGACGAGAAGAGAAAGGACAAAAACAGAGAACAAGGAAGAAACAAAGGCGAAAGAGCAACAGAGCACGTTAAAGAATATCAGGGTCGGGATCAGGGTCAGCAAAGTCAGGGTTAGGGGGCATGGGTAAACTGAGCAAAGACGGAGGGAAGGAAACGGGAGAACAGAGCAGAGGTGGGCGGGCAGGGTCTGGAGGAGGAGGAAGAGGAGGAGACAACGGAGAGGAGCCGTCAAGGACAGCAGCAGGAGGAGGGGGAGTAGAAAGAGGGGAGCGCACCCCAGCAAGAGCAGCAACCGAAAGGGAAGCAGGGGCCAAAGAAACCTCCATAGCAGGAACAGGGGGCGCAAGCACTGAAACGGGAGGGGAAGGAGCAACAGAGCCAGAAGGAGGAGCTGAGGAAGAAAGCGAAGCCTTCTTACCCGCCGGGGAAGAGGAAGGAGAGGAGCCAGGCTTACGCTTCTGACTTAAAGAGACCGGTGTCCCAGCAACTACGTACCGGGCAACGGATTCCAGTGTCTCAACAGAAGCCGAACGAGAGCACACACGACGGCCGTTAGGAGAGCGATGGACATCCGCCCGCACCGACAGGCGGTGGGGAGAGCCAATAGATAGAGGAAGAGGATGGGAAGGAGGATCGGAGGGGGACGAGGAAGAAGACACAGAAGACACGACAGACCGGGTAGAAGGAAGGGGAACCCCAGACAGAGGACCAGGAGGAGGATCCTTCGGGAGAGAACCCAAAGGAACAGAGGAGGGGGCAGTGGGCGCATCAGGGTCCAAGGCCCGGAAACGGTTGTGAGTCTGAGGAAGGCGGGAAGGACGAGGAGAGGAAGAGCGCAACACGCGAGCATAAGAGATATTAGCATAAGGCGGGAGCCGGCGAACCTGGCGCCTCGCCTCAGGAAAAGATAAACGCTCCCGGTGCTTCAGGTTGAGGACGGCTGCCTCAAGCTTGTAATGGACACACGCACGGGAGAAGGTAGGATGGGCCTCACCGCAGTTGAAGCAACGAGCCTGGGGAGAAGTGCACTCCGACTTAGAGTGACCTTCGCCACCACACAAAGGACAGAGAGAGACAGTCCCGGAGCAGCGGAGGGCACCATGCCCAAACCTCCAGCACTTGTTGCAGAGCCGAGGAGAAGGAATGTACTCCTGGACAGAGCACCTGGCACCAGCAAGAATGACAGAGGGTGGAAGGGTCCTACCATCAAAGGTAATCTTCACAACCCGGAGGGGTTGACGGCGACCACCACGAGGGGGACGAGTAAACGTGTCCACCTGGAGAATAGAATGGCCCTGGGCAGCGAGGATATGGCGAATATCGTCGTGGCAGTCGCGCAGGTCCCGAACACCGGTTGCAACATGGGGCGGGAGCAAAATAGTGCCAACACTGGCATTCAACTGAGCGTTCTTCGAGACCCGAACGGGGGTCTCGCCAAGGCAGGATAAGGCAGCCAAGCGGGAAGCAGCATCCTGAGAAGGAGCAGCAACGACACGTGTACCGAGACGAGTGGGGTTGAAAGTAATGGAGGCATCCACGGAATCAATGAGATGTCGATGAAGGGAGAAATCGTCAGGAGGCGCAGAATCAAGAGGGAGGAGATCAAAATATTTGGCCCACGAAGTGGGACCAAACAAGGCTTGATAGGTAGCAGAACTGGAAGGAATCGAGCGAGGGCGGCCGTGACGAGGACGGCGGTGAGAACCCCCAGAGAGAGAGAGGGGTTAAAAGGCGCAGTAGTTACAACTAGAGAAGGAGCCGCGCCAGGGGACGAGGTAGTCACCACTGGGGGCTTGGGGCTCGACCCAACCACAGAGGAGGGAGGGGAGCCAGGGGAAGGAGTCAGAGAGGCCAAAGGAGGAGCAAGGTCGGGGCCCAATGCAGCGGAGGCTACAGAGCCCGGTCTTCCAATACGGACCGACTCGGGGGCTTGGTCGCCCACCCCACGAGCCTGAGAAGGTAAGCCAGAAGCAGCCGAAACAGGGGTTATCATCTTGACGAAATGAAGAATTCACTCACGAATGTGCCCCCACACCCACCATGGAGCCACAATTAGAGGCAGGACACCCAACAAGAAGCTATCGCCGATCTTGTCGGGGCCTCCTAGGGGTGCGTCGTGAGTATACGCCCCACAAACGCCACCTTAAGAAACCGACAGTCCGTCGAGATCGGGTTCAGTGACGAAGTGGAGATTGACAATAAAAGGTTCCCCTCGCTCTCGACGTCGGGTACTGCAGTTCTACGGGTGCATGAGTATGCCTCCTCAAGCACCCGGGCGTCAAAATAGAAGAAGTCTATGGAAGAACCAGAACGAGCAAAAGGTCGGCAGGAAACGGCAAGCAGATAGGAGAAAAGGGGGGAGAAAAACGAAACAGAAGGAAAAGGAAAAGATGCCCAGCAAAATTGGAGAGGACGGCAGCAGGAGCACAAGGCTAGAAAAGGACAGAGGACTGTCCCAAGGAGCATCACATTCCGGCAGCCGCCCACTAAGCCCCCCACACGGCGACAACGAGCTGAGCGGGGAGGGGGTGCATAGAGCAAGAACATGGCTCCAAAATATGGCTCAGGCCTAGAAATTGTGATGTTTGGGATATTTTGAAAACTGCAGGGGAGTTTAGGACAAATATGACCAAATGCTGCTTTCAGTACTTGGCATATGTTAGGTATAAAAAGTCGTAATTTCAAACTGCGAATACGTGCAGAGAGCCAGAATTTGGCTCCAAAATATGGCTGAGGCCTCGAAATTGAGATGTTTGGGATATTTTGAAAATTGCCGGGGGGATTGGGACAAATGTGACCAAACGCCGCTTTCAGTACTTGGCATAAGTTGGGTATAAAAAAGTTGTAATTTCAAACAGCGAATACGTGCAGAGAGCCAGAATTTGGCTCCAAAATATAGCTCAGGCCCCGAAATTGGGATATTTGGGATATTTCGAAAACTGCAGGGGAGTTTGTGCACAAAGTTACTCACTGCCTCTTTTAGGACTTGGCATATGTTGGGTATAAAAAGTCGTAATATCAAACTGCGAAAACGTGCAGAGAGCCAGAATTTGGCTCTAGAATAGGGCTCAGGCCTCGAAATTGGGATGTTTGGGATATTTTGAAAACTGCAGGGAGGTTTGGGACAAATGTGACCAAACGCCGCTTTCAGTACTTGGCATATGTTGGGTATAAAAAGTCGTAATTTCAAACTGCGAATACGTGCAGAGAGCCTGAATTTGGCTACAAAATATGGCTAATGCCTTGAAATTGGGATTTTAGGGATATTTTGAAAACTGCAGGGAAGTTTGTGCAAAATGTGACTCATTGATGCTTTCAGTACTTGGCATATGTTGGGTATAATAAGTCGCAATTTCAAACTGCGAATACGTGCAGATAGCCAGAATTTGGCTCCAAAATATGGCTCAGGCCTCGAAATTGAGATATCTGGGATATTTTGAAAACTGCAGGGGAGTTTGAGACAAATATGACCAAACGCCGCTTACAGTACTTGGCACATGTTGGGTATAAAAAAGTCGTAATTTCAAACAACGAATACGTGCAGAGAGCCAGGATTTGGCTCGAAAATATTGCTCAGGCCTCGAAATTGGGATGTTTGGGATATTTTGAAAACTGCCGGGAGGTTTGGGACAAATGTGACCAAACGCTGCTTTCAGTACTTCGCATATGTTGGGTATAAAAAGTCGTAATTTCAAACTGCGAATACGTGCAGAGAGCCAGAATTTGGCTCCAAAATATGGCTCAGGCCTCGAATTTGGGATGTTTGGGATATTTTGAAAAATGCAGGGGGGATTGGGACAAATGTGACCAAACGCCGCTTCCAGTACTTGGCATATGTTGGGTATAAAAAATTCGTAATTTCAAACTGCGAATACGTGCAGAGAGCCAGAATTTGGCTCCAAAATATGGCTCAGGCCTCGAATTTGGGATGTTTGGGATATTTTGAAAACTGCCGGGAGGTTTGGGACAAATGTGACCAAACGCTGCTTTCAGTACTTCGCATATGTTGGGTATAAAAAGTCGTAATTTCAAACTGCGAATACATGCAGAGAGCCAGAATTTGGCTCCAAAATATGGCTCAGGCCTCGAATTTGGGATGTTTGGGATATTTTGAAAAATGCAGGGGGGATTGGGACAAATGTGACCAAACGCCGCTTTCAGTACTTGGCATATGTTGGGTATAAAAAATTCGTAATTTCAAACTGCGAATACGTGCAGAGAGCCAGAATTTGGCTCCAAAATATGGCTCAGGCCTCGAATTTGGGATGTTTGGGATATTTGGAAAAATGCAGGGGGGATTGGGACAAATGTGACCAAACGCAGCTTTCAGGACTCGGCATATGTTGGGTATAAAAAGTCATAATTTCAAACTGCGAATACTTGAATAGAGCCAGAATTTGGCTCCAAAATATGGCTCAGGCCTCGAATTTGGGATGTTTGGGATATTTTGAAAACGGCAGGGGGGTTTGGGACAAATGTGACCAATTGCCGCTTTCAGTACTTGGCATATGTTGGGTATATAAAGTCGTAATTTCAAACTGCGAATACGTGCAGAGAGCCTGAATTTGGCTCCCAAATATGGCTCAGGCCTCGAAATTGGGATGTTTGGGATATTTTGAAAACTGCAGGAAGGTTTGAGCCAAATGTGACCAAATGCCGCTTTCAGTACTTGGCATATGTTGGGTATAAAAAAGTCGTAATTTCAAACAACGAATACGTGCAGAGAGCCAGGATTTGGCTCGAAAATATTGCTCAGTCCTCGAAATTGGGATATTTGGGATATTTCGAAAACTGCAGGGGAGTTTCTGCAAAATGTCACTCTCTGGCGCTTTCAGGACTTGGCATATGTTGGGTATAAAAAGTCGTAATTTCAAACTGCGAATACGTGCATTGAGCCAGAATTTGGCTCCAAAATATGGCTTAGGCCTCGAAATTGGGATGTTTGGAATATTTTGAAAACTGCAAGGGAGTTTGTGCAAAATGTGACTCACTGCCGCTTTCAGGACTTGGCATATGTTGGGTATAAAAATTCGTAATATCAAACTGCGAATACGTGCATAGAGCCAGAATTCGGCTCCAAAATATGGCTCAGGCCTGGAAATTGGGATGTTTTGGATATTTTGAAAATTGCAGGGGGGATTGGGACAAATGTGACCAAACGCCCCTTTTAGTACTTGGCATATGTTGGGTATAAAAAAGTCGTAATTTAAAACAGCAAATACGTGCAGAGAGCCAGAATTTGGCTCGAAAATATGGCTCAGGCCTCGAAATTGGGATGTTTTGGATATTTTGAAAACTGCAGGGGACTTTGTGACATATATGACTAAACGCCGCTTTCAGTACTTGGTATATGTTGGGTATAAAAAAGTCGCAATTTCAAACTGCGAATACGTACATAGAACCAGAATTTGTCTCCAAAATATGGCTCAGGCCTCGAAATTGAGATATTTGGGATATTTCGCAAGCTGCAGGGGAGTTTGTACAAAATATCACTCACTGCCGCTTTCAGGACTTGCCATATGTTGAGTATAAAAAGTCGAAATTTCAAACTGCGAATACGTGCAGAGAGCCAGAATTTGGCTCGAAAATATGGCTCAGGCCTCGAAATTGGGATGTTTGGGATATCTTGAAAATTGCAGGGGGGATTGGGACAAATGTGACCAAACGCCCCTTTTAGTACTTGGCATATGTTGGGTATAAAAAGTCGTAATTTCAAACTGCGAATGCATACAGAGAGCCTGAATTTGGCTCCAAAATATGTCTCAGGCCTCGAAATTGAGATGTTTGGGATATTTTGAAAACTGCCGGGAGGTTTGGGACAAATGTGACCAAACGCTGCTTTCAGTACTTCGCATATGTTGGGTATAAAAAGTCGTAATTTCAAACTGCGAATACGTGCAGAGAGCCAGAATTTGGCTCCAAAATATGGCTCAGGCCTCGAATTTGGGATGTTTGGGATATTTTGAAAAATGCAGGGGGGATTGGGACAAATGTGACCAAACGCCGCTTTCAGTACTTGGCATATGTTGGGTATAAAAAATTCGTAATTTCAAACTGCGAATACGTGCAGAGAGCCAGAATTTGGCTCCAAAATATGGCTCAGGCTTCGAATTTGGGATGTTTGGGATATTTTGAAAACTGCCGGGAGGTTTGGGACAAATGTGACCAAACGCTGCTTTCAGTACTTCGCATATGTTGGGTATAAAAAGTCGTAATTTCAAACTGCGAATACATGCAGAGAGCCAGAATTTGGCTCCAAAATATGGCTCAGGCCTCGAATTTGGGATGTTTGGGATATTTTGAAAAATGCAGGGGGGATTGGGACAAATGTGACCAAACGTCGCTTTCAGTACTTGGCATATGTTGGGTATAAAAAATTCGTAATTTCAAACTGCGAATACGTGCAGAGAGCCAGAATTTGGCTCCAAAATATGGCTCAGGCCTCGAATTTGGGATGTTTGGGATATTTTGAAAAATGCAGGGGGGATTGGGACAAATGTGACCAAACGCAGCTTTCAGGACTTGGCATATGTTGGGTATAAAAAGTCGTAATTTCAAACTGCGAATACTTGAATAGAGCCAGAATTTGGCTCCAAAATATGGCTCAGGCCTCGAATTTGGGATGTTTGGGATATTTTGAAAACGGCAGGGGGGTTTGGGACAAATGTGACCAATTGCCGCTTTCAGTACTTGGCATATGTTGGGTTTGAAAAGTCGTATTTCAAACTGCGAATACGTGCAGAGAGCCTTAATTTGGCTCCAAAATATGGCTCAGGCCTCGAAATTGGGATATTTAGAATATTTTGAAAACTGCAGGGGGGTTTGGGACAAATGTGACCAATTGCCGCTTTCAGTACTTGACCTATGTTGGGTTTGAAAAGTCGTATTTCAAACTGCGAATACGTGCAGAGAGCCTGAATTTGGCTCCAAAATATGGCTCAGGCCTCGAATTTGGGATGTTTGGGATATTTTGAAAACTGCAGGGGGGTTTGGGACAAATGTGACCAATTGCCGCTTTCAGTACTTGGCATATGTTGGGTATAAAAAAGTCACAATTTCAAACTGCGAATACGTGCAGAGAGCCAGAATTCGGCTCCAAAATAAGGCTCATGGCTCGTAATTGGGATGTTTTGGATATTTTTATAATTGCAGGGGTGATTGGGACAAATGTGACCAAACGCCCCTTTTAGTACTAGGCATATGTTGGGTATAAAAAAGTGTAATTTCAAACAGCGAATACGTGCAGAAAGCCAGAATTTGGCTCCAAAATATGGCTCAGGCCTCGAAATTGGGATATTTGGGATATTTCGAAAACTGCAGGGGATTTTGTGCAAAATGTCACTCACTGCCGCTTTTAGGACTTGGAATATGTTGGGTATAAAAAGTCGTAATTTCACACTGCGAATACGTGCATAGAGCAAGAACATGGCTCCAAAATATGGCTCAGGCCTAGATATTGTGATGTTTGGGATATTTTGAAAACTGCAGGGTAGTTTGGGACAAATATGACCAAACGCCGCTTTCAGTACTTGGCATATGTTGGGTATAAAAAGTCGTAATTTCAAACTGCGAATACGTACAGAGAGCCTGAATTTGGCTCCAAAATATATCTCAGGCCTCGAGATTGGGATGTTTAGGATATTTTGAAAACTGCAGGAAGGTTTGGGACAAATATGACCAAACGCCGCTTTCAGTACTTGGCATATGTTGGGTATAAAAAGTCGTAATTTCAAACTGCGAATGCGTACAGAGAGCCTGAATTTGGCTCCAAAATATGTCTCAGGCCTCGAAATTGGGATGTTTGGGATATATAAAAAACTGCAGGGAGGTTTGGGACAAATGTGACCAAACGCCGCTTTCAGTACTTCGCATATGTTGGGTATAAAAAGTCGTAATTTCAAACTGCGAATACGTGCAGAGAGCCAGAATTTGGCTCCAAAATATGGCTCACGCCTCGAAATTGGGATGTTTGGGATATTTTGAAAATTGCATTCGGGATTGGGACAAATGTGACCAAATGCCGCTTTCAGTACTTGGCATATGTTGGGTATAAAAAATTCGTATTTTGAAACTGCGAATACGTGCAGAGAGCCAGAATTTGGCTTCAAAATATGGCTCAGGCCTCGAAATTGGGATATTTGGGATATTTAAAAAACTGCAGGAGAGTTTGTGCAAAATGTCACTCACTGCCACTTTCAGGACTTGGCATATGTTGGGCATAAAAAGTCGTAATTTCAAACTGCGAATACTTGCATAGAGCCAGAATTTGGCTCCAAAATATGGCTCAGGCCTTGAAATTGGGATGTTTGGGATATTTTGAAAAATGCAGGGGGGATTGGGACAAATGTGACCAAATGCCGCTTTCAGTACTTGGCATATGTTGGGTATAAAAAATTCGTAATTTCAAACTGCGAATACGTGCAGAGAGCCAGAATTTGGCTCCAAAATATGGCTCAGGCTTCGAATTTGGGATGTTTGGGATATTTTGAAAACTGCCGGGAGGTTTGGGACAAATGTGACCAAACGCTGCTTTCAGTACTTCGCATATGTTGGGTATAAAAAGTCGTAATTTCAAACTGCGAATACATGCAGAGAGCCAGAATTTGGCTCCAAAATATGGCTCAGGCCTCGAATTTGGGATGTTTGGGATATTTTGAAAAATGCAGGGGGGATTGGGACAAATGTGACCAAACGCCGCTTTCAGTACTTGGCATATGTTGGGTATAAAAAATTCGTAATTTCAAACTGCGAATACGTGCAGAGAGCCAGAATTTGGCTCCAAAATATGGCTCAGGCCTCGAATTTGGATGTTTGGGTTTATTTTGAAAAATGCAGGGGGGATTGGGACAAATGTGACCAAACGCAGCTTTCAGGACTTGGCATATGTTGGGTATAAAAAGTCGTAATTTCAAACTGCGAATACTTGAATAGAGCCAGAATTTGGCTCCAAAATATGGCTCAGGCCTCGAATTTGGGATGTTTGGGATATTTTGAAAACGGCAGGGGGGTTTGGGACAAATGTGACCAATTGCCGCTTTCAGTACTTGGCATATGTTGGGTTTGAAAAGTCGTATTTCAAACTGCGAATACGTGCAGAGAGCCTGAATTTGGCTCCAAAATATGGCTCAGGCCTCGAAATTGGGATATTTAGAATATTTTGAAAACTGCAGGGGGGTTTGGGACAAATGTGACCAATTGCCGCTTTCAGTACTTGGCCTATGTTGGGTTTGAAAAGTCGTATTTCAAACTGCGAATACGTGCAGAGAGCCTGAATTTGGCTCCAAAATATGGCTCAGGCCTCGAATTTGGGATGTTTGGGATATTTTGAAAACTGCAGGGGGGTTTGGGACAAATGTGACCAATTGCCGCTTTCAGTACTTGGCATATGTTGGGTATAAAAAAGTCACAATTTCAAACTGCGAATACGTGCAGAGAGCCAGAATTCGGCTCCAAAATAAGGCTCATGGCTCGTAATTGGGATGTTTTGGATATTTTTATAATTGCAGGGGTGATTGGGACAAATGTGACCAAACGCCCCTTTTAGTACTAGGCATATGTTGGGTATAAAAAAGTGTAATTTCAAACAGCGAATACGTGCAGAAAGCCAGAATTTGGCTCCAAAATATGGCTCAGGCCTCGAAATTGGGATATTTGGGATATTTCGAAAACTGCAGGGGATTTTGTGCAAAATGTCACTCACTGCCGCTTTTAGGACTTGGAATATGTTGGGTATAAAAAGTCGTAATTTCAAACTGCGAATACGTACAGAGAGCCTGAATTTGGCTCCAAAATATATCTCAGGCCTCGAGATTGGGATGTTTAGGATATTTTGAAAACTGCAGGAAGGTTTGGGACAAATATGACCAAACGCCGCTTTCAGTACTTGGCATATGTTGGGTATAAAAAGTCGTAATTTCAAACTGCGAATGCGTACAGAGAGCCTGAATTTGGCTCCAAAATATGTCTCGGGCCTCGAAATTGGGATGTTTGGGATATATAAAAAACTGCAGGGAGGTTTGGGACAAATGTGACCAAATGCCGCTTTCAGTACTTGGCATATGTTGGGTATAAAAAATTCGTATTTTCAAACTGCGAATACGTGCAGAGAGCCTGAATTTGGCTCCAAAATATGGCTCTAGCCTCGAAATTGGGATATTTGGGTTATTTTGAAAACTGCAGGGGAGTTTGTGCAAAATGTCACACGCTGCCGCTTTCAGGTCTTAGCATATGTTGGGTATAAAAAGTTGTAATTTCAAACTGCGAATACGTGCAGAGAGCCAGAATTTGGCTCCAAAATATGACTCAGGCCTCGAAATTCAGAAGTTTGGGATATTTTGAAAGCTGCAGGGGAGTTTGGGACAAATATGACCAAACGCCGCTTTCAGTACTTGGCATATGTTGGGAATAAAAAAGTCACAATTTCAAACTGCGAATACGTGCAGGGAGCCAGAATTCGGCTCCAAAATATGGCTCATGGCTGGAAATTGGGATGTTTTGGTTATTTTGAAAATTGCAGGGGGGATTGGGACAAATGTGACCAAACGCCCCTTTTAGTACTTGGCATATGTTGGGTATAAAAAAGTCGTAATTTAAAACAGCGAATACGTGCAGAGAGCCAGAATTTGGCTCCAAAATATGGCTCAGGCCTCGAAATTGGGATATTTGGGATATTTCGAAAACTGCAGGGGATTTTGTGCAAAATTTCACTCACTGCCGCTTTCAGGACTTGGCATATGTTTGGAATAAAAAGTCGTAATTTCAAACTGCGAATACGTGCATAGAGCAAGAACATGGCTCCAAAATATGGCTCAGGCCTAGAAATTGTGATGTTTGGGATATTTTGAAAACTGCAGGGGAGTTTAGGACAAGTATGACCAAATGCTGCTTTCAGTACTTGGCATATGTTAGGTATAAAAAGTCGAAATTTCAAACTGCGAATACGTGCAGAGTGCCAGAATTTGGCTCCAAAATATGGCTGAGGCCTCGAAATTGAGATGTTTGGGATATTTTGAAAATTGCAGGGGGGATTGGGACAAATGTGACCAAACGCCGCTTTCAGTACTTGGCATAAGTTGGGTATAAAAAAGTTGTAATTTCAAACACCGAATACGTGCAAAGAGCCAGAATTTGGCTCCAAAATATAGCTCAGGCCCCGAAATTGGGATATTTGGGATATTTCGAAAACTGCAGGGGAGTTTGTGCACAAAGTTACTCACTGCCGCTTTTAGGACTTGGCATATGTTGGGTATAAAAAGTCGTAATATCAAACTGCGAAAACGTGCAGAGAGCCAGAATTTGGCTCCAGAATAGGGCTCAGGCCTCGAAATTGGGATGTTTGGGATATTTTGAAAACTGTAGGGAGGTTTGGGACAAATGTGACCAAACGCCGCTTTCAGTACTTGGCATATGTTGGGTATAAAAAGTAGTAATTTCAAACTGCGAATACGTGCAGAGAGCCTGAATTTGGCTACAAAATATGGCTCAGGCCTTGAAATTGGGATTTTAGGGATATTTTGAAAACTGCAGGGAAGTTTGTGCAAAATGTGACTCATTGCCGCTTTCAGTACTTGGCATATGTTGGGTATAATAAGTCGCAATTTCAAACTGCGAATACGTGCAGATAGCCAGAATTTGGCTCCAAAATATGGCTCAGGCCTCGAAATTGAGATGTCTGGGATATTTTGAAAACTGCAGGGGAGTTTGAGACAAATATGACCAAACGCCGCTTTCAGTACTTGGCATATGTTGGGTATATAAAGTCGTAATTTCAAACTGCGAATACGTGCAGAGAGCCTGAATTTGGCTTCCAAATATGGCTCAGGCCTCGAAATTGGGATGTTTGGGATATTTTGTAAACTGCAGGAAGGTTTGAGCCAAATGTGACCAAACGCCGCTTACAGTACTTGGTATATGTTGGGTATAAAAAAGTCGTAATTTAAAACAACGAATTTAGGCCTCGAAATTGGGATGTTTGGAATATTTTGAAAACTGCAAGGGAGTTTGTGCAAAATGTGACTCACTGCCGCTTTCAGGACTTGGCATATGTTGGGTATAAAAATTCGTAATATCAAACTGCGAATACGTGCATAGAGCCAGAATTTGGCTCCAAAATATGGCTCAGGCCTTGAAATTGTTATGTTTGGGATATTTTGAAAACTGCAGGGGACTTTGTGACATATATGACCAAACGCCGCTTTCAGTACTTGGTATATGTTGGGTATAAAAAAGTCGCAATTTCAAACTGCGAATACGTACATAGAACCAGAATTTGTCTCCAAAATAAGGCTCAGGCCTCGAAATTGAGATATTTGGGATATTTCGCAAGCTGCAGGGGAGTTTGTGCAAAATATCACTCACTGCCGCTTTCAGGACTTGGCATATGTTGATTATAAAAAGTCGTAATTTCAAACTGCGAATACGTGCAGAGAGCCAGAATTCGGCTCCAAAATATGGCTCAGGCCTGGAAATTGGGATGTTTTGGATATTTTGAAAATTGCATGGGGGATTGGGACAAATGTGACCAAACGCCCCTTTTAGTACTTGGCATATGTTGGGTATAAAAAAGTCGTAATTTAAAACAGCGAATACGTGCAGAGAGCCAGAATTTGGCTCCAAAATATGGCTCAGGCCTCGAAATTGGGATGTTTGGGATATTTTGAAAATTGCAGGGGGGATTGGGACAAATGTGACCAAACGCCCCTTTTAGTACTTGGCATATGTTGGGTATAAAAAATCGTAATTTCAAACTGCGAATGCGTACAGAGAGCCTGAATTTGGCTCCAAAATATGTATCAGGCCTCGAAATTGGGATGTTTGGGATATTTTGAAAACTGCCGGGAGGTTTGGGACAAATGTGACCAAACGCTGCTTTCAGTACTTCGCATATGTTGGGTATAAAAAGTCGTAATTTCAAACTGCGAATACGTGCAGAGAGCCAGAATTTGGCTCCAAAATATGGCTCAGGCCTCGAATTTGGGATGTTTGGGATATTTTGAAAAATGCAGGGGGGATTGGGACAAATGTGACCAAACGCCGCTTTCAGTACTTGGCATATGTTGGGTATAAAAAATTCGTAATTTTAAACTGCAAAATACGTGCTGAGAGCCAGAATTTTGCTCCAAAATATGGCTCAGGCCTCGAAATTAGGATATTTGGGATATTTCGAAACCTGCAGGAGAGTTTGTGCAATATGTCACTCACTGCCGCTTTCAGGACTTGGCATATGTTGGGTATAAAAATTCGTAATTTCAAACTGCGAATACTTGAATAGAGCCAGAATTTGGCTCCAAAATATGGCTCAGGCCTCGAAATTGGGATGTTTGGGATATTTTGAAAACTGCAGGGGGGTTTGGGACAAATGTGACCAATTGCCGCTTTCAGTACTTGGCATATGTTGGGTTTGAAAAGTCGTATTTCAAACTGCGAATACGTGCAGAGAGCCTGAATTTGGCTCCAAAATATGGCTCAGGCCTCGAAATTGGGATATTTAGAATATTTTGAAAATTGCAGGGGAGTTTGGGACAAATATGACCAAACGCCTCTTTCAGTACTTGGCATATGTTGGGTATAAAAAAGTCACAATTTCAAACTGCGAATACGTGCAGAGAGCCAGAATTCGGCTCCAAAATATGGCTCAGGCCTCGTAATTGGGATGTTTTGGATATTTTTATAATTGCAAGGGTGATTGGGACAAATGTGACCAAACGCCCCTTTTAGTACTTGGCATATGTTGGGTATAAAAAAGTGTAATTTCAAACAGCGAATACGTGCATAGAGCAAGAACATGGCTCCAAAATATGGCTCAGGCCTAGATATTGTAATGTTTGGGATATTTTGAAAACTGCAGGGTAGTTTGGGATAAATATGACCAAACGCCGCTTTCAGTACTTGGCATATGTTGGGTATAAAAAGTCGTAATTTCAAACTGCGAATACCTACAGAGAGCCTGAATTTGGCTCCAAAATATATCTCAGGCCTCGAGATTGGGATGTTTAGGATATTTTGAAAACTGCAGGAAGGTTTGGGACAAATATGACCAAACGCCGCTTTCAGTACTTGGCATATGTTGGGTATAAAAAGTCGTAATTTCAAACTGCGAATACGTACAGAGAGCCTGAATTTGGCTCCAAAATATGTCTCAGGCCTCGAAATTGGGATGTTTGGGATATTTAAAAAACTACAGGGAGGTTTGGGACAAATGTGACCAAACGCCGCTTTCAGTACTTCACATATGTTGGGTATAAAAAGTCGTAATTTCAAACTGCGAATACGTGCAGAGAGCCAGAATTTGGCTCCAAAATATGGCTCAGGCCTCGAAATTGGGATGTTTGGAATATTTTGAAAATTGCATTGGGGATTGGGACAAATGTGACCAAATGCCGCTTTCAGTACTTGACATATGTTGGGTATAAAAAAGTCGTAATTTAAAACAGCGAATACATGCAGAGAGCCAAAATTTGGCTCCGAAATAGGGCTCAGCCCTCGAAATTGGGATATTTGGGATATTTCGAAAACTGCAGGGGATTTTGTGCAAAATGTCACTCACTGCCGCTTTCAGGACTTGGCATATGTTGGGAATAAAAAGTCGTAATTTCAAACTGCGAATACGTGCATAGAGCAAGAACATGGCTCCAAAATATGGCTCAGGCCTAGAAATTGTGATGTTTGGGATATTTTGAAAACTGCAGGGGAGTTTAGGACAAATATGACCAAATGCTGCTTTCAGTACTTGGCATATGTTAGGTATAAAAAGTCGAAATTTCAAACTGTGAATACGTGCAGAGAGCCAGAATTTGGCTCCAAAATATGGCTGAGGCCTCGAAATTGAGATGTTTGGGATATTTTGAAAATTGCAGGGGGGATTGGGACAAATGTGACCAAACGCCGCTTTCAGTCCTTGGCATAAGTTGGGTATAAAAAAGTTGTAATTTCAAACAGCGAATACGTGCAGAGAACCAGAATTTGGTTCCAAATAATAGCTCAGGCCCCGAAATTGGGATATTTGGGATATTTCGAAAACTGCAGGGGAGTTTGTGCACAAAGTTACTCACTGCCGCTTTTAGGACTTGGCATATGTTGGGTATAAAAAGTCGTAATATCAAACTGCGAAAACGTGCAGAGAGCCAGAATTTGGCTCCAGAATAGGGCTCAGGCTTCGAAATTGGGATGTTTGGGATATTTTGAAAACTGCAGGGAGGTTTGGGACAAATGTGACCAAACGCCGCTTTCAGTACTTGGCATATGTTGGGTATAAAAAGTCGTAATTTCAAACTGCGAATACGTGCAGAGAGCCTGAGTTTGGCTACAAAATATGGATCAGGCCTTGAAATTGGGATTTTAGGGATATTTTGAAAACTGCAGGGAAGTTTGTGCAAAATGTGACTCATTGCCGCTTTCAGTACTTGGCATATGTTGGGTATAATAAGTCGCAATTTCAAACTGCGAATACGTGCAGATAGCCAGAATTTGGCTCCAAAATATGGCTCAGGCCTCGAAATTGAGATATCTGGGATATTTTGAAAACTGCAGGGGAGTTTGAGACAAATATGACCAAACGCCGCTTTCAGTACTTGGCATATGTTGGGTATATAAAGTCGTAATTTCAAACTGCGAATACGTGCAGAGAGCCTGAATTTGGCTCCCAAATATGGCTCAGGCCTCGAAATTGGGATGTTTGGGATATTTTGAAAACTGCAGGAAGGTTTGAGCCAAATGTGACCAAATGCCGCTTTCAGTACTTGGCATATGTTGGGTATAAAAAAGTCGTAATTTCAAACAACGAATACGTGCAGAGAGCCAGGATTTGGCTCGAAAATATTGCTCAGTCCTCGAAATTGGGATATTTGGGATATTTCGAAAACTGCAGGGGAGTTTGTGCAAAATGTCACTCTCTGGCGCTTTCAGGACTTGGCATATGTTGGGTATAAAAAGTCGTAATTTCAAACTGCGAATACGTGCATTGAGCCAGAATTTGGCTCCAAAATATGGCTTAGGCCTCGAAATTGGGATGTTTGGAATATTTTGAAAACTGCAAGGGAGTTTGTGCAAAATGTGACTCACTGCCGCTTTCAGGACTTGGCATATGTTGGGTATAAAAATTCGTAATATCAAACTGCGAATACGTGCATAGAGCCAGAATTCGGCTCCAAAATATGGCTCAGGCCTGGAAATTGGGATGTTTTGGATATTTTGAAAATTGCAGGGGGGATTGGGACAAATGTGACCAAACGCCCCTTTAAGTACTTGGCATATGTTGGGTATAAAAAAGTCGTAATTTAAAACAGCGAATACGTGCAGAGAGCCAGAATTTTGCTCGAAAATATGGCTCAGGCCTCGAAATTGGGATGTTTTGGATATTTTGAAAACTGCCGGGGACTTTGTGACATATATGACTAAACGCCGCTTTCAGTACTTGGTATATGTTGGGTATAAAAAAGTCGCAATTTCAAACTGCGAATACGTACATAGAACCAGAATTTGTCTCCAAAATATGGCTCAGGCCTCGAAATTGAGATATTTGGGATATTTCGCAAGCTGCAGGGGAGTTTGTACAAAATATCACTCACTGCCGCTTTCAGGACTTGGCATATGTTGAGTATAAAAAGTCGTAATTTCAAACTGCGAATACGTGCAGAGAGCCAAAATTTGGCTCGAAAATATGGCTCAGGCCTCGAAATTGGGATGTTTGGGATATCTTGAAAATTGCAGGTGGGATTGGGACAAATGTGACCAAACGCCCCTTTTAGTACTTGGCATATGTTGGGTATAAAAAGTCGTAATTTCAAACTGCGAATGCATACAGAGAGCCTGAATTTGGCTCCAAAATATGGCTCAGGCCTCGAATTTGGGATGTTTGGGATATTTTGAAAACTGCCGGGAGGTTTGGGACAAATGTGACCAAACGCTGCTTTCAGTACTTCGCATATGTTGGGTATAAAAAGTCGTAATTTCAAACTGCGAATACGTGCAGAGAGCCAGAATTTGGCTCCAAAATATGGCTCAGGCCTCGAATTTGGGATGTTTGGGATATTTTGAAAAATGCAGGGGGGATTGGGACAAATGTGACCAAACGCCGCTTTCAGTACTTGGCATATGTTGGGTATAAAAAATTCGTAATTTCAAACTGCGAATACGTGCAGAGAGCCAGAATTTGGCTTCAAAATATGGCTCAGGCCTCGAATTTGGGATGTTTGGGATATTTTGAAAACTGCCGGGAGGTTTGGGACAAATGTGACCAAACGCTGCTTTCAGTACTTCGCATATGTTGGGTATAAAAAGTCGTAATTTCAAACTGCGAATACATGCAGAGAGCCAGAATTTGGCTCCAAAATATGGCTCAGGCCTCGAATTTGGGATGTTTGGGATATTTTGAAAAATGCAGGGGGGATTGGGACAAATGTGACCAAACGCCGCTTTCAGTACTTGGCATATGTTGGGTATAAAAAATTCGTAATTTCAAACTGCGAATACGTGCAGAGAGCCAGAATTTGGCTCCAAAATATGGCTCAGGCCTCGAATTTGGGATGTTTGGGATATTTTGAAAAATGCAGGGGGGATTGGGACAAATGTGACCAAACGCAGCTTTCAGGACTTGGCATATGTTGGGTATAAAAAGTCGTAATTTCAAACTGCGAATACTTGAATAGAGCCAGAATTTGGCTCCAAAATATGGCTCAGGCCTCGAATTTGGGATGTTTGGGATATTTTGAAAACGGCAGGGGGGTTTGGGACAAATGTGACCAATTGCCGCTTTCAGTACTTGGCATATGTTGGGTATATAAAGTCGTAATTTCAAACTGCGAATACGTGCAGAGAGCCTGAATTTGGCTCCCAAATATGGCTCAGGCCTCGAAATTGGGATGTTTGGGAGATTTTGAAAACTGCAGGAAGGTTTGAGCCAAATGTGACCAAATGCCGCTTTCAGTACTTGGCATATGTTGGGTATAAAAAAGTCGTAATTTCAAACAACGAATACGTGCAGAGAGCCAGGATTTGGCTCGAAAATATTGCTCAGTCCTCGAAATTGGGATATTTGGGATATTTCGAAAACTGTAGGGGAGTTTGTGCAAAATGTCACTCTCTGGCGCTTTCAGGACTTGGCATATGTTGGGTATAAAAAGTCGTAATTTCAAACTGCGAATACGTGCATTGAGCCAGAATTTGGCTCCAAAATATGGCTTAGGCCTCGAAATTGGGATGTTTGGAATATTTTGAAAACTGCAAGGGAGTTTGTGCAAAATGTGACTCACTGCCGCTTTCAGGACTTGGCATATGTTGGGTATAAAAATTCGTAATATCAAACTTCGAATACGTGCATAGAGCCAGAATTCGGCTCCAAAATATGGCTCAGGCCTGGAAATTGGGATGTTTTGGATATTCTGAAAATTGCAGGGGGGATTGGGACAAATGTGACCAAACGCCCCTTTTAGTACTTGGCATATGTTGGGTATAAAAAAGTCGTAATTTAAAACAGCGAATACGTGCAGAGAGCCAGAATTTGGCTCGAAAATATGGCTCAGGCCTCGAAATTGGGATGTTTTGGATATTTTGAAAACTGCAGGGGACTTTGTGACATATATGACTAAACGCCGCTTTCAGTACTTGGTATATGTTGGGTATAAAAAAGTCGCAATTTCAAACTGCGAATACGTACATAGAACCAGAATTTGTCTCCAAAATATGGCTCAGGCCTCGAAATTGAGATATTTGGGATATTTCGCAAGCTGCAGGGGAGTTTGTACAAAATATCACTCACTGCCGCTTTCAGGACTTGGCATATGTTGAGTATAAAAAGTCGTAATTTCAAACTGCGAATACGTGCAGAGAGCCAGAATTTGGCTCGAAAATATGGCTCAGGCCTCGAAATTGGGATGTTTGGGATATCTTGAAAATTGCAGGGGGGATTGGGACAAATGTGACCAAACGCCCCTTTTAGTACTTGGCATATGTTGGGTATAAAAAGTCGTAATTTCAAACTGCGAATGCATACAGAGAGCCTGAATTTGGCTCCAAAATATGTCTCAGGCCTCGAAATTGGGATGTTTGGGATATTTTGAAAACTGCCGGGAGGTTTGGGACAAATGTGACCAAACGCTGCTTTCAGTACTTCGCATATGTTGGGTATAAAAAGTCGTAATTTCAAACTGCGAATACGTGCAGAGAGCCAGAATTTGGCTCCAAAATATGGCTCAGGCCTCGAATTTGGGATGTTTGGTATATTTTGAAAAATGCAGCGGGGATTGGGACAAATGTGACCAAACGCAGCTTTCAGTACTTGGCATATGTTGGGTATAAAAAATTCGTAATTTCAAACTGCGAATACGTGCAGAGAGCCAGAATTTGGCTCCAAAATATGGCTCAGGCTTCGAATTTGGGATGTTTGGGATATTTTGAAAACTGCCGGGAGGTTTGGGACAAATGTGACCAAACGCTGCTTTCAGTACTTCGCATATGTTGGGTATAAAAAGTCGTAATTTCAAACTGCGAATACATGCAGAGAGCCAGAATTTGGCTCCAAAATATGGCTCAGGCCTCGAATTTGGGATGTTTGGGATATTTTGAAAAATGCAGGGGGGATTGGGACAAATGTGACCAAACGCCGCTTTCAGTACTTGGCATTTGTTGGGTATAAAAAATTCGTAATTTCAAACTGCGAATACGTGCAGAGAGCCAGAATTTGGCTCCAAAATATGGCTCAGGCCTCGAATTTGGGATGTTTGGGATATTTTGAAAAATGCAGGGGGGATTGGGACAAATGTGACCAAACGCAGCTTTCAGGACTTGGCATATGTTGGGTATAAAAAGTCGTAATTTCAAACTGCGAATACGTGCAGAGAGCCTGAATTTGGCTCCAAAATATGGCTCAGGCCTCGAAATTGGGATATTTGGAATATTTTGAAAACTGCAGGGGGGTTTGGGACAAATGTGACCAATTGCCGCTTTCAGTACTTGGCCTATGTTGGGTTTGAAAAGTCGTATTTCAAACTGCGAATACGTGCAGAGAGCCAGAATTCGGCTCCAAAATATGGCTCATGGCTCGTAATTGGGATGTTTTGGATATTTTTATAATTGCAGGGGTGATTGGGACAAATGTGACCAAACGCCCCTTTTAGTACTTGGCATATGTTGGGTATAAAAAAGTGTAATTTCAAACAGCGAATACGTGCAGAAAGCCAGAATTTGGCTCCAAAATATGGCTCAGGCCTCGAAATTGGGATATTTGGGATATTTCGAAAACTGCAGGGGATTTTGTGCAAAATGTCACTCACTGCCGCTTTTAGGACTTGGAATATGTTGGGTATAAAAAGTCCAACCCGTTCTCACACAAGACAGCACATATATGACTTAATGCTTAAAGTCAATATGTTGAATATGAATTAGTAAATATGTGATATATTCCCAGTTACTTTTTTTTCCAAGGCCCAAACTCTTCCTCACGTACCAACTTGCGTCTCACAGTACCCGTCCGTCAACCTAGATAGCAGAATAGTCGTGATTGGTTCAATTATAAGGAAAATTGTACTTTTCAGGTCCCACATGGGTTGTGAAATTTACCTACTATTGTCCATGCTCTTAGAATATTATAGATCAGCTACTTCCTATTGAAGGTTCGTAGTTTTGTTTTGAGAAATATTAGTTGTTCTTAGTAAATTATAATAAGCACTAAAAATTATTACATAGAATAACAGTCCTTCACCAATCAATATTATATACCATAGTTGGTGCTTTACAAATCTTTAAAGGATGTTTTGTAGGAACGCTAACAGAAAACGATGGTTCATTGGAATGTCTATGGGGTAAACTACTCTAAACAGGATGGTATTGTGTCTACTATACCAACTACAGGATCGGTATATTGTCCACTACCACCTGTTAGGTGAGTAAGGGGTGCAATACCACCCACAGGATGGGTATGGCGTCCACTACAACCCACAGGATGGGTATGGGGCTCCAACCACCCATAGAATGGGTATGGGGCTCCAACCACCCATAAAATGGGTATGGGGTCCAATAACACCCACTGGATGTGTATATGGCGTCCATTGCCGCGCGTCGAGCTCGAAAACCGCAGCATTCATCTCAGAACCATGCCTATTTCACGCAGATTCCTTAATAAACGTAAAAGTTTTATATGTCACAAGAAAGATAGAAATATAAGCTTCATTCTAAATACCTTACCATGGGCATATTTAAATTTAAACCGAAGATACGTGTACTTTTATAATAGCCGAGCTCCGACCCCGGACAGATCGATCGACCGAGCAACTCTCTCTCAGAACAATGTTTATTTCACGTGAATTCGTTAGTAAACATATATGTTTTATATGTCTCAAGAAAGACAGACATATAAGCTTCACTTAAACACTTTACTATAGACATATTTAAATTTCTAATGAAGATTATTGTATTTTAAAAATTACGGAGCTCCCACCCCGTACAGACTGAACGACAGAGCAACTCTCTCTCAGATCAATGTTTATTTCACGTAAATTCGTTAATAAACACAAATGTTTTATAAGTCTTAAGCAAGATAGAAATAAGAGCTTCATTTTAAATTCATTACAATAGACATATTTATAGCTCAAGTGAAGATACATATGTTTTTATAGTAGCGCTCAGTAGCTTGTCGGGCATGGAGTGCAGACGCCTACGCACTTGCCGATATATTGTATAATTAACAAAGATACGCTAATAAAGCCTAAAATCTTATATGCCTCCAGAAAGACCGATATATGAACATTATTATAATTGCACCAAATGAAATATATCATGTTCGAGAACAAAGATATATCAATTTTAAATTAAGTTTCGACTCTCTCTCGGGTGAGAGAGATGGGGCGACTCTCGCCCCATCTATTGGAGATTCTGTGCACTAAATACCCAAAGCTACTCAAACCCTCCTAGCATTATTTAAGTAATGAAGTAATATGGTATATTTACTCACTATAATGTGGGTGCTGAATGCAGAACATGAGAAAACATATATTTACTCCAAACTAATATAATTTCATTATGAAATAAGTAGCATCAAAGGAAGTCGACGGTCCAAGCGTCAATGTTGTGGAGCGACTTATCCAAGATATATCGTTGTTTGGAAAGTGTTTGTTGGCATATCCAGTTGTCGCACTTCTCTGCTCAAATTATCACAAATTTAAATTATAATGTTAACAAGTAGAATACGTATTTTTAATAAAATCTAACATAACTAGCCAGAAAACATTTAACATTAATTAAAAAATATATGTTTGGAAGTTAAATCGACTTCATAGGACAATGGTTTTGTTATATATACTCGTTATTCGTTGACATGCGTTCGCTACTTAAACTACCATGTACTGTACTTATGTAAAATCTCCCATGTCTCTTCGCTCATCTCACCGAACCCTACAGGCTCTGTGATATATTGTTTAATTAATTGAGATTCACAAATAAAGCTAATAATTGTATATATTATCAAAAAGGCAGAGCTTAGTTTAGTTCATGTATTATGCACTCCATACCCATCCTATGGACGATAGTGGAGTGTTACAGATGCGCATAATGGGCTCAGGAAATGAGCCCCACAATTCATATAGCCAAGCAAGTTATAATCTTGATAAGCTAGTTACAAAAGTCAATACACATTGTCACATCAACAATGGGCTCGAGACCGACCACAAGTACAGTTTATAATTTAAGCAACTGACATATATGGAGGGCTAGTGTCACAATTGATATGTTTATCCTACACATAACCCCCTCTCCCCCATCCAATGGGCAGCGGTGGATAGGTTACAATCAAGTTTTTTTTTTGCGTTTTATTCAGAGATTAGGTCTTATTAGGTGAGGAAAGATATTCATATTTTAAAGAAGGCTTCTTGGCTGATGCTCTCCATTGATGGAAAATATACAACCTTTTGAAAATCAATATTAGTTTGATCTAGATATTGTAATTAACGAAAGTATTTATGTCATCAGAAAGGTAGAAATATAGGATACATTTAAAATCCTTTGTCATAAATATAACTGAAGTGAAAACGAAGATATATGCGTTTTGATAGTTACTTGATGGCTTGCTCTGAGAGTGTGAAGCCCTGCACACCAGCCAATAAATTGTATAATTAGTTTCCATAAATTTTAATTAATCTTAAAAATCTATATGTCAGAAGAAAGGAAGATGTAGTCGTTAATGTGACAACATTTAAAAATATATATCTCTTAAGTTAAATAAATAATACCACCTTATCGCCGGTGTCCGGACACATGAAAATTACCTAGGTATCAGTATCCAGCCAGGCGAGGATCACAGGCTGCACAATACTGATAAATTTATTTAATGCACTACTTGTGGTCGATCTCGAACCCATTTATGATGTGACGACTTATAGTGAATTTTGTAACTAGCTCATTAAGATTGTAACTTGCTTAGCTAAATGAATTGTGGGGTTCGGTCCATTCATTTTCTTTCTTTATTATGCACCCCATAATACTCATCCCGTATGCGGTGGTGTAAAGGATTACAGAGGCACATAATCGGTTCAGGAACTGAACCCTCTAGTTCGTTTAGCTTAGCAAATAACAATCTTTTGACGCTAGTTACAAAATTATTAATGTACACATACTTATGCATACATGTACATATTCATACGCATACATATATACATTCACATACATATTTAATCACCACCACAAATACACACATCAGTAATCTTTTTGTGTCACAAGTGATTCAACAAGAGGCTCACAACAGTCACTATACAAGGCACTTTACATTTATGGTGAGTCACACAGTTACTAGTCTTGCTGCACACCCACCCAACTGGGCGGCAGCTTTACAGTCATGTGCTCCACACCCACCCAACTGGGCGGCAGCTTTACAGTTACCTGGTGTTATTCTTCACCTATATCTTTTTCTGGTTAATCCCTATTTACATTATGCAGTTCAGGTTTCGTCGCCATACTACAGTTTTTAGTTTAGTTAATTTATCACATAATGGGTTCAGGGACTGAACACACAATTTATTTATCTAAGCAAGTTACAATCTTGAGGAGCTAGCCACAAAATTCATAACACATCGTCACATCAACAACATGTGTTCGAGATCGACCACAAGTACAGTTTCTAAATTAAGCAAATGCTATATGTGGAGAGCTAGTGTCACAATTGATATGTTTGTCCTGCACATTTCCACAGTAGTTTGCTTGGGTTTGCTTGGGTACATAGACAAGAGACTGAACTTCAGCACCCACATACAACACATAAAGGGATGCTCTGAGAGAGAGAGAGAGAGAGAGGGAGAGTAAAAATATCCACTGAGGTCTGATTAAGTCCTTTTGGGGACCTTAATCATTAGGACGTCCAATGATGAACGCAAAGTGAGGCGTATTCAGATGGTATATTGACAACATTCAGCATATCTCATAATGACCTAGTAGTACTTGGTGCACAAATACCTTTTCCAAAGGAATCGCAAAACATAATTAAACACAACTGTACCGTACAGTGTTATATATTTATTTCAGTTTGAACAATTTTTAACATTAAAGAATAAATCCTTTAATTGGTTGAAATTGGTTTTAACATTCGAAATCTAATTTGTTGATGTTAAATAATATAAGGTTCAAATTTATTAAGATACATACTTTAAAAACTATTCTATTTGAAATTTAAATAACATAAAAAGAGTACAGAATATAACAAATACCGACTATATAAAAGACCTGACACTTGCAGCACTTAATTATGCTATTGTAACACATTGAAAGTAATAACATTATTTGATTCAGCAAAGCATTTGGTAAGGTTATAATAATAATAATAATAATAATAATAATAATAATAATAATAATAATGTATTAATTAAGTATTTTAAATTATAATTTACAACTTGCTAGCGCACAAAAACAAATCCACGAATCATCATTACATTCTGTAACACCTACACATGATCCATGGTGCCAAATATTGCAACGTTCACAGCATACCATCAGCTTCAAATCATTTAGCTTTCTGCAAATGCAGTACACTTCCATCGAGCATGACCGGATGATTCGTTTTCTTCTCAGTGTCTGAGCTGCAGGGAATGAGATGAGACACTTTCCTTTAAAGTTCTCTTGAAGATGTTGTCTCATTCTGCATATCATACGAGGTTCACCGGATCTACACCACTTGCAAGTGATGCAGCAAACGCCACAGCATATACCCCACTCATACTTGAGTCCTTGTGTCTGCTGACATTCATTATATTGCATATCAGCTTATCATCCTGGCAATTAGCAAGAGCATACAAGATAACTTCAGTAGATTTGGATGGTAATTTATGCCTGGTGTCGTATATGTTAATTTGTCCAGTTACTCCAATGTTGGAAACGGTGGCCCAGTGACAAGTGACAACCATCAACTTGGATAATTTGAATAAATTCACCAATTGTAACTGGCCAGGAGAGGTCCCGCTACCACGCTGGGTCATGAAGGCCTTCTAGGCTTGGCACAGTTTGTTTGATGAGGTCACATGCAGATTTTATATGAAGGTCAGAGAGCTGTACATTTGTTCCAAAGTTCATTATCTCGTCATTTGTTAAATAATTTAACATTATCGAATGTGAAGCACTGTTATCACTCTCTTTATTGTTGCATTGGTGTGAGGAGTGGCAGTGATTGGTTCAGTTTATTTTTTTTTTAAATAGGGACATAAATTTGTACTGCAGATACCAGTACAGTTGCACCGTTTCTTTATATATTTTATACTTGGGTTAGCAAGGCGAGACGCTTCTCTTAACGTGATACTGTTGGTATCAAATAGAAATAGTTTTTTAAAGTATGTATCTTAATAAATTTGAACCTTATATTATCAACATCAACATATTATATTATTTAACATCAACAAATTAGATTTCGAATGTTAAAACCAATTTCAACCAATTAAAGGATTTATCCTTTTTAAAGGATTTAATTAAAGGATTTGACACAAAAATCAGTATGAAAATTACCTCGGCTGAGGATATTGAAAACTTCAAGCTGATATTAATAAAGTTTTCGACTGGGCATCAGAAAATAACATGATGTTTAACAGTGATAAATTCCAGGTACTCAGGTACGGTAAAAATGAGGACCTTAAACATAATACAGAGTACAAAACACAATCAAATGTACCCATAGTATTAAAACAGCATGTAATGGATTTGGGAATAATAATGGCTGACGACCTAACGTTTAAGGAGCATAACCAAGCAAATATTGCGACAGCCAGAAAAATGATAGGATAGATTACGAGAACTTTCAAATCCAGGGATCCCATCACAATGGTTGTACTCTTCAAGTCACTTGTGTTGTCCCGTCTTGAGTACTGCTCAGTACTCCACTTCCCCCTTCAGAGCAGGAGAGATTGCTGAAATAGAGGGAATACAGAGAACATATACGGCACGCATAGACGCAATAAAGCACCTAATTATTGGGATCGTCTCAAAGCCCTCCAAATGTACTCACTAGAAAGAAGACGAGAGAGATATCAAATAATATACACCTGGAAGATACTGGAGGGCCAAGTACCAAATCTACACAGTAAAATAACAACGTACTGGAGTGAACGATATGGAAGAAAATGTAGAATAGAACCAGTGAAGAGCAGAGGTGCCATAGGCACAATCAGAGAACACTGTATAAACATCAGAGGTCGCGGTTGTTCAACGTCCTCCCAGCAAGCATAAGAAATATTGCCGGAACAACCGGGGACATTTTCAAGAGGAAACTAGATTTATTCCTCCAAGGAGTGCCGGACCAACCGGGCTGTGGTGGGTATGTGGGCCTGCGGGCCGCTCCAAGCAACAGCCTAGTGGACCAAACTCTCACAAGTCAAGCCTGGCTCGGGCCGGGCTTGGGGAGTAGAAGAACTCCCAGAACCCCATCAACCAGGTATCCTTTAATGTTAAAAATTGTTCAAATTGAAATAAATATATAACACTGTACAGTACAGTTGTGTTTGCCTGCCACAGCCTGCCACAGCCTTGAGAGCACGGAGCCTCTCTCTACATTGGCGACCCAGTCTGGCTAAACATTGCGGTACAGTAGAACCTCAAGACATTATCAATACAGAAAAGTATTTGTATCTGGTAACTAGTCGAGCAGAGAGCCATCATCCAACTGCATTTTGCGATCGGCCCCACCCCGTCTGGGTGGGTGTCGGTTCAGGATCTTTGTTTTCTCTCCTGAGATGACTAAGCATAGTTCCTGACATGTGGACAATACAGAGTTCAGAACATTTTGGGTGTTGGTATACCCATTGGTGTGGATCAGTATATCATCCACATAGCTAATGATGTGTTCGCTGGACCTTCTAGTTACAAAATTTAAAAGTGCACTGATTAACACATTGAACAGAGTAGGACTGAGGACACCTCCCTGTGGAGTGCCAAGTTCAAAAAATCTCGTTACACTCCTATGCCCATGGAACAGTACAGATGACTTCCTGTTGGATAGATAGCCTCTTATCCACCGTAGAAGCCATCCTCCAACATTTATTTTAGCAAGTTCTCTCAGAATGACGTGTGGGTTAGCAATGTCAAAGGCTGACTTAAGATCTAGGAAAGTGGTGTATGACCTATCAGTATGCAGGGTGAGGAATGTGGTAATACAGTGATGTACACTCTTTCCATGCATAAAGCCATATATCTGGGGAGACAACATATTAATAATTTTGTAAAGGAGACGGTTGAGAACCATCCTCTCAAGACACTTATAGAGACAACTAGTGAGGGAGATTGGGCGAAAAGCACTCGGCTGGTGAGGTTTAGGAATGGGAATAATAACACTGTTGGTCCATGACTTAGGAAGCTCCCCAGTTACATAGCTCATATTATACAATTGAAGAAAGGTATTCCCTGGAACTAGCAGAAGCATATGCAGTATGCCGTCAGTAACTCCATCCTCCCCGGGTGATGTAGCTTTGCCTTTATGTAGAGCAGAATCTAGTTTGTATTCAGTAAAAAGCATGTCACAGTCATCCTCTTGATGACGCATGAAGTCAAGGAGCCTTGCCCTATCAGTATATCTATTATTTAATTCATTCTTTGAGGGTAGAGGAAGACTGTCAAAGCTGGAAGTCGTGGCCCAAGCATCAACAAGCTCATTTGCTCTGTGCAGAGGATTAGGGTACGAGATCTCTGCAGCATTTTTCCCTTTGATCTTGTTGATATCCTTCCTTGCCCGACTTAGTGGCGTGTGAGAATTGAGACCACGGACAAAAGTTTCCCAGTCTGTCTGCCTCAGCTCCACCATACGTTCCCTGGCCTTAGCCAGAGCCGCTTGAAAGAGCCGAAGCATTTCAGCAGTGCGGGTCCTTCTACAAGCTAGTCCAATTATTCTGGCAGTGCGTTTTAGTGTCTGCAATTTAGAATCATTATAATAAACATAAGTGCTATGACCAGTGTAATTTGGGTTACGTGGCCTGGACGATGGATCAAGTGGTTCTATAAACTGGTTGATAGTACCTGTGAGCTCATTGTTAAAATCTTCAACTGATGAAGGCTCAGATGACTGCACCATTCTGACACATGAGCAACAAGATTGTCTCGTTGATCGATGGGCACAGCCAGCCTCTTCCGCTTGAACACTCCACCAGGGAGGATAGAGCTGCCAATGCTTACAGTGGCTAATATGGGCAGATGATCAGACGCCATAACTGGCACTATTGACGAGGCGCACACGGTGTGGGAGACGTTGAAACCGAGACATAGATCAGGAATACCTCCGTAGATATGCGTCGGTTCAAGGTCACCCACAATCTGTGCATCATCGTGACTACCTAATAGTGACACCAGTTGGTTGCTGTTACGATTACTGAACTGCGAATTACCAATATTCCTATGTCTAGCGTTATAATCACCTCTAATGATGGTAGGCTCAGTCTGAATACAGATAGGAAGGTCAGCATAATTAAAGTTACAAGGAGTCGATTATTTAGTACATAGTTGTTTTTCTCTTAAACTGGATGATAGAGGGGGAGTCTTTAACGTGATTGGGAATACATACATACATACATACATACATCCATACATACATGCATGCGACCTGATCAACCAGGATCAACCAACCAATGCATACATGCATGAATACCTGATCAACCAGGCTGTGACTCATACGTCAGGCTGCGAGCAGCCGCGTCTAACAGCCTGGTTGATCAGTCCAGCAACCAGGAGGCCTGGTCGACGACCGGGCCGCGGGGACACTAAGCCCCGGAAGCACCTCAAGGTAGCCTCAAGGTAAGGTATGCGTACATCCATTCATATACATACATACATACATACATACATACATACATGCATGCATGCATACATACATACATACATACATACATACATACATACATACATGCGTATATAAATACATGCGTATATACATGCGTATATAAATACATACATACATACATTACATACATACATACATACATGCATGCGTACATACATACATCCATCCATCTATCCATACATACATACATACATATATGCATACATACATACATACATACATACATACATACATACATACATGCATACATCCATCCATCTATCCATTCATACATGCATACATACATACATACATACATACATACATGCATGCATACATACATACATACATACATACATACATACATACATACATACATACATGCGTACATACATACATACATACATACATACATACACACATACACACATACATACATACATACATACATACATACATGCGTGCGTACATACATACATTACATACATACATACATACATACATACATACATGCGTACATACATGCGTACATACATACATCCATACATACATGCATGCGTACATACATCCATCCATCCATCCATCCATCCATACATACATACATACATACATACATACATACATACATACACGTCCAGTCAGCATATAGCTATTTCGGGACAAAATCCAATACAGTTTATATTGGTGAGACGCCACTGTGATGAGGAGTTTAAATATCACAGGAACTGTAGGTTAATGTGTGACATAGGTGAGGTTAGATGAGGCATCTACAAGCATCAGCTGGAGGCTGATGGAATGTTGTGGAGGCTGGTGGTACTATGTCTAGATGTTGGAGGGTGGATTTGACTCTCCCACCCTCCCTCCAACTCCCCCCCCCCCACACATTGACCGCAGTACGTCTAAGGTTACTTTCCACTCTCGCTTACCAAGGGTATAACCCCCGCCCCTCCCAACACACACACATGCATCAGATTCTTAACTTACAATATTTATTATTTACCAATTTATGTTACTACACTGACTGTCAATTTCACAATATTGTATAAACTTTGATGAATCGCTCGTCTTTGGGTCATCCAATAATGTTAGCAGACTTCTAGATGTTACCACTGCTAGGTTTAGGCTCAGCTACAAGTACCTCTGGAAGTTTGTAACATCTGATGATGTAGATTTGACTAAATGTAAACTCTGTCAGCAGAACTATTCGCATACTTTGCGTCATTATATAATGGAATGTGAAAAATCGCGGAATTTAAAGATAACAACATCAATAGTGTCCATGAAATGTGTAAGTACTTCATTCATAATGATGTGCTGCTCGAAATCTTAGCGAAGTATCCAAAATTTGCTTACTGTAGGTAATGCATACACATGACTGTAAAGCTGCCGCCCAGTTGGGTGGGTGTGGAGCACATGACTGTAAAGCTGCCGCCCAGTTGGGTGGGTGTGGAGCACATGACTGTAAAGCTGCCGCCCAGTTGGGTGGGTGTGGAGCACATGACTGTAAAGCAGCCGCCCAGTTGGGTGGGTGTGGAGCACATGACTGTAAAGCTGCCGCCCAGTTGGGTGGGTGTGGAGCACATGACTGTAAAGCTGCCGCCCAGTTGGGTGGGTGTGGAGCACATGACTGTAAAGCTGCCGCCCAGTTGGGTGGGTGTGGAGCACATGACTGTAAAGCTGCCGCCCAGTTGGGTGGGTGTGGAGCACATGACTGTAAAGCTGCCGCCCAGTTGGGTGGGTGTGCAGCAAGACTAGTAACTGTGTGACTCACCATAAATGTAAAGTGCCTTGTATAGTGACTGTTGTGAGCCTCTTGTTGAATCACTTGTGACACAAAAGATTACTGATGTGTGTATTTGTGGTGGTGATTAAATATGTATGTGTATGTATATATGTATACGTATGAATATGTACATGTATGCATAAGTATGTGTACATTAATAATTTTGTAACTAGCGTCAAAAGATTGTTATTTACTTAGCTAAACGAACTAGAGGGTTCAGTTCCTGAACCGATTATGTGCCTCTGTAATCCTTTACACCACCGCCCACGGGATGTGTATTATGGGGTGCATAATAAAGAAAGAAAATGAATGGACCGAACCCCACAATTCATTTAGCTAAGCAAGTTACAATCTTAATGAGCTAGTTACAAAATTCACTATAAGTCGTCACATCATAAATGGGTTCGAGATCGACCACAAGTAGTGCATTACATAAATTTATCAGTATTGTGCAGCCTGTGATCCCCGCCTGGCTGGATACTGATACCTAGGTAATTTTCATGTGTCCGGACACCGGCAATAAGGTGGTATTATTTATTTAACTTAAGATATATATATTTTTAAATGTTGTCACATTAACGGCTACATCTTCCTTTCTTCTGACATATAGATTTTTAAGATTAATTAAAATATATGGAAACTAATTATACAATTTATTGGCTGGTGTGCAGGGCTTCACACTCTCAGAGCAAGCCATCAAGTAACTATCAAAACGCATATATCTTCGTTTTCACTTCAGTTGTATTTATGACAAAGGATTTTAAATGTAGCCTATATTTCTACCTTTCAGATGACATAAATACTTTCGTTAATTACAATATCTAGATCAAACTAACATTGATTTTCAAAAGGTTGTATATTTTCCATCAATGGAGAGCATCAGCCAAGAAGCCTTCTTTAAAATATGAATATCTTTCCTCACCCAATAAGATCTAATCTCTGAATAAAACGCAAAAAACGACTTGATTGTAACCTATCCACCGCTGCCCATTGGATGGGGAGAGGGGGTTATGTGTAGGATAAACATATCAATTGTGACACTAGCCCTCCATATATGTCAGTTGCTTAAATTATAAACTGTACTTGTGGTCGGTCTCAAGCCCATTGTTGATGTGACAATGTGTATTGACTTTTGTAACTAGCTTATCAAGATTATAACTTGCTTGGCTATATGAATTGTGGGGCTCATTTCCTGAGCCCATTATGTGCCTCTGTAACACTCCACTATCGTCCATAGGATGGGTATGGAGTGCATAATAAATGAACTAAACTAAGCTCTGCCTTTTTGATAACATATACAATTATAAGCTTTATTTGTGAATCTCAATTAATTAAACAATATATCACAGAGCCTGTAGGGTTCGGTGAGATGAGCGAAGAGACATGGGAGATTTTACATAAGTACAGTACATGGTAGTTTAAGTAGCGAACGCATGTCAACGAATAACGAGTATATATAACAAAACCATTGTCCTATGAAGTCGATTTAACTTCCAAACATATATTTTTTAATTAATGTTAAATGTTTTCTGGCTAGTTATGTTAGATTTTATTAAAAATACGTATTCTACTTGTTAACATTATAATTTAAATTTGTGATAATTTGAGCAGAGAAGTGCGACAACTGGATATGCCAACAAACACTTTCCAAACAACGATATATCTTGGATAAGTCGCTCCACAACATTGCTGCTTGGACCATCGACTTCCTTTGATGCTACTTATTTCATAATGAAATTATATTAGTTTGGAGTAAATATATGTTTTCTCATGTTCTGCATTCAGCACCCACATTATAGTGAGTAAATATACCATATTACTTCATTACTTAAATAATGCTAGGAGGGTTTGAGTAGCTTTGGGTATTTAGTGCACAGAATCTCCAATAGATGGGGCGAGAGTCGCCCCATCTCTCGCACCCGAGAGAGAGTCGAAACTTAATTTAAAATTGATATATCTTTGTTCTCGAACATGATATATTTCATTTGGTGCAATTATAATAATGTTCATATATCGGTCTTTCTGGAGGCATACAAGATTTTAGGCTTTATTAGCGTATCTTTGTTAATTATACAATATATCGGCAAGTGCGTAGGCGTCTGCACTCCATGCCCGACAAGCTACTGAGCGCTACTATAAAAACATATGTATCTTCACTTGAGCTATAAATATGTCTATTGTAATGTATTTAAAATGAAGCTCTTATTTCTATCTTGCTTAAGACTTATAAAACATTTGTGTTTATTAACGAATTTACGTGAAATAAACATTGATCTGAGAGAGAGTTGCTCTGTCGTTCAGTCTGTACGGGGTGGGAGCTCCGTAATTTTTAAAATACAATAATCTTCATTAGAAATTTAAATATGTCTATAGTAAAGTGTTTAAAGTGAAGCTTATATGTCTGTCTTTCTTGAGACATATAAAACATATATGTTTACTAACGAATTCACGTGAAATAAACATTGTTCTGAGAGAGAGTTGCTCGGTCGATCGATCTGTCCGGGGTCGGAGCTCGGCTATTATAAAAGTACACGTATCTTCGGTTTAAATTTAAATATGCCCATGGTAAGGTATTTAGAATGAAGCTTATATTTCTATCTTTCTTGTGACATATAAAACTTTTACGTTTATTAAGGAATCTGCGTGAAATAGGCATGGTTCTGAGATGAATGCTGCGGTTTTCGAGCTCGACGCGCGGCAATGGACGCCATATACACATCCAGTGGGTGTTATTGGACCCCATACCCATTTTATGGGTGGTTGGAGCCCCATACCCATTCTATGGGTGGTTGGAGCCCCATACCCATCCTGTGGGTTGTAGTGGACGCCATACTCATCCTGTGGGTGGTATTGGACCCCATACCCTTCCTGTGGGTGGATGTGATCCCCATACTCATCCTCTGGGTGGATGTGACCCTCATACCCATCCTGTGGGTGGTATTGCACCCCTTACTCACCTAACAGGTAGTAGTGGACAATATACCGATCCTGTAGTTGGTATAGTAGACACAATACCATCCTGTTTAGAGTAGTTTACCCCATAGACATTCCAATGAACCATCGTTTTCTGTTAGCGTTCCTACACAACATCCTTTAAAGATTTGTAAGGCACCAACTATGGTATATAATATTGATTGGTGAAGGACTGTTATTCTATGTAATAATTTTTAGTGCTTATTATAATTTACTAAGAACAACTAATATTTCTCAAAACAAAACTACGAACCTTCAATAGGAAGTAGCTGATCTATAATATTCTAAGAGCATGGACAATAGTAGGTAAATTTCACAACCATGTGGGACCTGAAAAGTACAATTTTCCATAATTGAACCAATCACGACTATTCTGCTATCTAGGTTGACGGACGGGTACTGTGAGACGCAAGTTGGTACGTGAGGAAGATTTGGCCTTGGAAAAAAAAGTAATGGG